>NW_026527457.1:0-40348 GCF_022682495.2 Desmodus rotundus | reverse complement strand
CCTGGAAGAACTTTAAGTAAATATGATGTGAATATTTTCTGTTTCGGAAAAGACTTCTCTAGCGCCTGGTGTGCAACAAATTTACTAAGCCTAAAGGGAAGGGAGCCCAAGAGTGTGTAGCTCTGTTGGTGGTAGTGCCGTCCTGTACACCAATGGGTTGGGTGTTCAACTCCTAGGCAGGGCACATGCCTGGTCTGTGGGCTATGTCGTCATGGGAGGCGCCTGAGAGACAACCATGCTTGCCTGTTTCTGTCCCTCATTTCCTCTCTCTAAAGTGGAATTACAAAAATCTTTAAAGACAAAAAGCAAAATAAATGTCTTATTATTTAATAATATTACATTTAGTAGCAATAAAAATGAATACAACTAATTATGCAACCTAATAATCCATAGTTAATATTACTTGTGGTAAATTATATGCAGAGAATACGCTACTCTCCCCTTTACCCCTTACTGCTTCGAGAACCTATTTCCCTACTCTATTGATTATCTTGGGCATGTGACTTTCTCCATCAATGGCAAGACATCAGTTGTGATGTCCAAATCCTGAAGCTATGCTAATTACTGGCAGTCCTCATTAGGTTGGAACAGCTGCCTACAAAAGTATGTTGTATGTAATGGATACACATTCATTCTTGGCTTCCATACGGGAAAACACCTCACTCAATCCTCAGGTCTACCTTCCACCAAAAGTCAAGCCAAGATCAGATGAGGAGACTAAAGAATATCGTAGATAACTGGAAGACTCAGAAGTAAGAGATATGTGTTTGTTTTAATCCATGGGATTTATACTTTGCTTATTATTGAGGGAAAACCTAAGTTGTTATGTTGAAGAACATACTGCATGGCTCAACTTGCAATACATTCTGTGTGAGTAAGAAGCAATATAATGCAAACAATAAATGCTGAAGTCGGTAGCATAGTGTTACTTTTGGACAGACAAGAAAGGGAAGAAACTACATAATTGCTGTTGACGCTTCTGACGTGGCTTAACTGCATAGCTTGGTGTCCCTTGGCTTCCCTATTGGTCTCGATATGGCTGCAGAAATCCAGACACAGCATAGCATTGCACGCAGTTGAACGGGAGACAAGAAACTGGAGAAACCTTGGCTTTCCTTTTTCATGGGTAAAGAAACCGTTTTTCTAAAGGTGACCCGGGCATACTGCATTCTGTGCCCTGAGTTGCAGACGGGAATCACATGGCCCCTCATGTCTATAATATGGACCATGAAATTGAGAAACACTTTGCCCTATTTGGGCTAGATCAATTCCACTTCGGTTCTGAAACCCTTAAAGTGTTTTCTCCATGCAAAAGATGCCTTCTGACAACAATAAGGAAGGGATGTCGTGATGGTGAATATTGAAAAGGCAAGTAACAATGATTTCTCCTGTTAGAATGATTTATTATATCCTTTAACTTTTCCTCTTCCGATCTACTGCCAAGCCAGAGTAGGGAAATATATGTGCATAACACACTCTATTTAAAAATAGGTTTTGCTGCCTTCAAACATGCCATTCATTAATAATACGGCCTTAAAAGATGTTTCGCAGGTAATTGAAACTGGGTGAGCAATGAATTTAATTGAAGCAAAGCAAGCATGACGCCAAGGTGAAGTCATGTTCACTCCAAGTTCATATTCAGAAGGCAGTCATGCTAATGCACGGCTAAAGAGAATACAATCTGGTGCGTCAGATTTACTGATGCAGAAAGTAGCGTGAGATCACATTAAAATGCAGCACAGGTACAGAGCCTGAGAGAGTTTATGAGCCTTGGGATTTGTTGCTCACATTCTCCTACCAGATTAGTTGCTGAATATTACAATACAACTTTCAGATGTCCCAGGAAGGTTAAGACACCAGTGAACAAACCTGTCAGGGGAAATCTTTTAGTCTCCGTGTTGCAACGGTCTGTCCGTGGCTTTCACACTTGAAAAGGCCATGTGAACCATGGCCTTCTCATGCTACATGAAATCCAGAATATTTTCACGCATCTAGGCTCTGCATACTACCTTAACTTTTTCCTTTGCATAACAGTATTTCTATGTAAATGTAAGTGTGTCACATTGTCTCCTCCTGCAATCTGTTCTTGCTTTAGTTAAAATACACTCCGTAAGAGTATTCTTTATGTATTTTTCTTCCTTTCTGGAACTGCTGGTTTCCTCTCTACTCGGGATGTAGAGAAATATGTTTACAACTATCTTCTTAGTTTTAACACTTCACCCCGTGTGTTATTTATTAGAAACACTCACGTCTTTCCTTAAAATGGAAGACATAGCTGCGACTACCTTTGCTCATTCTTTCCGGCTATATGAATCGAGTATATTCAAAACTCTGTTAATCTGGCGCTAATTAATTCTGCTTCATGAAATTGTAAAACGGCAAGCATTTGCCTATGAAACCTGAGAACTTGAAGAGTATTCTAGGCAGAAAAAACCAAACTCAATGTGCAGTTTGCACCAATAACAGTTCCAAGCATGTTCTCAGTAATGGAAATATAATGTATTTATTGTGACGAACTTGGAAATATGGACTTTGGTTAATATCAGAAAGGATAAAACCTGCCTTTCATACTATAAAGTGACTAAAAAGTAATGACAAGTAGTAAAGCTCCCATCTACTCTAAGGTCAAGGGATAACCTATCAGTAAGGAATCATAAATCATAGGTGGCATGCACATAGAACCAACTTCTAGGATCAATAAATCATTGGATGAAATAAATTGTACACTCTAGGGAAGTAAAACTTAATTCACCCCTTTAGTTAACTATGAGAATGAAATATAAGTAGACACAGCAGGCATAGCATATGGTGAAGTACTCTTAAGATTAATAGAAATTTTTAAAATGACCATTTGAACCAACTAGAGTATGTTCCTTTTCCAAGTGTAGGTGGTTTTGTGTATAAAAAGTTCACATACTTAATGGAAATGGGTGAATGAGGGCCTCCGAAAGTAAAGGGTTAAGTATTTTTGATGAATTAAATAACAGCCCATAAATATTAAAGACCAAAATTTTGAAAATCATTATTCTAGTGTTTTTCCATTCAGTAAGTACTCTCATTAACCCTGCTCAGAGTTTTCACATCTTTCCATAAACATTGGTGGAAAATTGCGTTGTTCTTCCTTTTTACATTTCCTGATCATATCGTATGCGTTATTACGGGGAAAAAAGAACTCAGAATAGGCCAGCGAAATATCCCTAGATAGCAGTTAATACTCCAGGAAAAAATGAACAGTAGAGTGCTTTATTGCAGGGAAGAAATGCAGCTTTTGCATAATACTCATTCATGACAGAGGGGGAAAATATATGTCAAAAATATGGAGAGTAATCACGTCAAGACAGTAAAATGAAAAACACAAAATTTATATAGGATCGTTGTCTTTCTTCTACAATTTATAACTATTGTGGCCAGCTCCTTATAATATGACTTATAAAACATACTGCATTGGTCATGTATGGGAAGCCCTAGTCAAAGATCATTTGAATATACTTCATATATATAAATACATAAGACCTAATGACTTGCTTGCTAGAGTGCTTCAAACGTGGGAGGTCTTGAAGCGTAAGCACTTCCTTGTTACAACAACTTGTAGATACATGGAGAGAGTCGTGAATATTAACAGATGGAATGTGAAAAGGGCCAAAGCCTAGGAAATATACATTTCAACTTTATAATCTACAGAAGCATAACATTTCACTTTCCAAGCCTTGAGAAAACGCGGACTTTTCTAGCATTGCTCCTTATACTCCTAGGTCCTGTTTAAGTAAGTGAAAAAGTTTCCAAAACACAGTAATAGGCAGGGGGTACTAAGGAGAAGTTATAGAAGTCTGTCTTATACTACAAGGTTTAATTCAGACAACAGAACTTAGGATGAACCAAATGGTAAGTGTGGTCTAAAGCATAAGCCTGATTCCGACCCAGTGAATTCATCAGGTAATAATCAGCAAATAAGTTTTATTTCAATGCAAACCCCAAACCAATGGAATACACAAGCATACATGCACGTACATGCTCATACAATCAAAATAGTTGGCAAACAAAGCCAAACTGCAAGGACTCAATGTTCATAAAAAGTAGTTAGACCTAACTGAGACAATACTGCCGGAGTAACAGAGCCCACACAAATCAATTAACTTTCAAGACCTGTTATGTGTGAAAGACAGTTGTTAGACTACATAATTCCCAGGGCTCCTCCTAGTGATGATGTGGTGTGGGTCTTTTAGAGGAAACCAGAAGTTGGGACGTCAGGTAACGATCAGAAGAGAGGATTTTTTCCATTATTGAAATACACCACCATGTCCTTAGCACCATGATTTACAATAGCCCAGTCCTGGAGGCTACCTAGGTGCCCATCAGCCAATGAGTGTATCCAAAAGCTCTAGTATATTTACACAATGGAACTCAGCGCAGAAGGGAGAGAGAAGGAGCTCACACACTTTGCCATGGTATGGATAGAACTGGACAGCATTATGCTAAGTGAAATAAGCCAGGCTGTGAGGGAGAAATGCCAAGTGATCTCACCTTTAAGTACAACATAATCAACTGAGGAAAAAAGGAACCAAAATAAAAACGGAGACATTCACATTAAGAACAATGTAGCAATAGTGAGAGGGGAGGAGGGTGCGGATGGTGGGGAGAGTGGTCTATAGGAGCTACTATAAAATACACAAGAAGAAAATCAAGGAGGAGGGTTGAGGTGGGTTAGGGATGTGGGACTCCCTAGCCTGAGGTGGAGAGACGGGGAGAAAATGCAGTCAATTTTAACTGAATAAACATAAAATTAAATAAATATATATTAAAAATTCAACCTAATAGAAGATTTTTATGAAAATCATGTTTTATGCCTAAAAAATAAAAATTAAGTTTTGAAGTTAAAATAAAGAAAAAACTGACTTTGATGAGAGCATAGAGTTAGGGGTAGAAAGAGTGGAAACCAATGAGGAAGACAGAAAACCGTCATAGAAGAAAAATAACCAGGGGTACTGTGTCCTCGCTGCCTAAGGTTTCCTGTATCAGTAAGGTCATTCCCATTCATCTTCCTGTACTACCCTTACCTCCCCCGGTCTATTTTGTGCCTATCATTAATGTTTCTTATTCCCTGTACCTTTTCCCCCCTTGTCGGTCCACCCGCTTCCGCTAATAACCCTCCATATTACCTCCGTTTCTGCAATTCTGTTCCTGTTCGAATTGTCTGCGTAGTGTGGTTTTATTTTTGCCTTTAAGGTTAGGTCCTCTTTAGATGTGAATTTGCTGCCATTTTATTCACATTTTTTACCTTCTTTTTTCTTAGGGAAGTTTCTGTAGCTTTTCATATAATAAGGGCTTGGTGATGATGAACTCCTTTAACTTGAGCTTGTCTGGGCAACAGTTTATTTGCCCTAGCGTTCTAAAGGACAGCTTTGCTGGATAGAACAATCTTGGATGGAGGTCCTTGCATTTCATGACTTGGGATACTTCTTTCCAGCCCTTTCTTGCGTGCAATGGTTCTGTGGAGAAATCAGCTGACAGTCTTTTGGGGATTCCTTTGCATGTAACTGTCTCCTTACGTCTTGCAGCTTCTCAGATTCTCTCCTTATCTTTCATCTTGGGTAATGCAATTGTGATTTCTCCTGGTTGTTTCTATTTCGGTACAACTGTCTGGGACTCTCTGGGCTTCCTGGGCTTCCTGCAAGGCTCTTCCTAGTGCCACATTGGGGAAGTTCTCCATCATTCGTTTTTCCAAGAATTTTTCAATATATTGTTCTTCTTTCTTTCCTTCGGCCACCGCTAGGATTCTAATGTTGCAACATTTAAGATTTTCCTGGACGTTCCTAAGCCTCTCCTCATTGTGTTGAATAGTTGTTTCTTCATTCTGTTCTGCTTGAAGGAGTATTTCTTCTTTGTGCTCCAAACTTGTTCATCTGAGTCCCGCTGTCCTTCCCATCAGTGTTGGTTCCCTGAACATTTTTCCTCTATTTCTCTTTTCCTATCCTGCATTTCTTCCTCTATTTTGTGACCCTACTCAGCCAATTCTGTGAGCATGCCGATGACCAGCGTTTTGAACTGTGACTCTGATAGGTTGGCTAACCCTTAATCACTTAGCTCTATTTTTCCAGGAGCTTTGATCTCTTCCTTCATTTGGGCCATTTTTATATTTGTTTCAGAGTGCCTCTTATGTGGAAATGGGGAGAGGCTTACTGGTTCACCAGGGAAACCGGCGTTGCTGTCCTGTGAGCTGTGTGTTGTGGCGGGTCTGAGAGGGAACAATGGTGCTTACCCTGATCTCTGGTGACTTTCAGTCATTTGCCCTGCTATCCACGAGCAAACCAATCTCTTCTGGTGATGATTGCAAGGTCAGTACTTGGTGTATAAGTTGTAGGACTCCGTGGGTCTCTGCGGGAAGTCTTCTGTGAGGATGAGAGTTCTTTCCACCGAGAAAACCCTCACAGGTGTTTTCAGTTACATGTTTGAGGCTTTATTTGCGTGCCCTGGCACCTTTTCTCCCACGGTCTGTTTCCCTTCCCACATCGTTGCTCTTGGTTTATTTGCAAGCGAATGTGAGTCCACGGGCTCTGCATATGCCACCTTGCGGACACCAAACTTCAGCCGCTGCCTTGCAGCAAGTCCTCTCCAGTCATACTTCCCACTTCTACTCATCCTTCAGGTATGATTGAATGTTTCTTTTGAACTCCTTGTTGTTGGACTTCCCTACACTTCCATATTCGGGCTGTTGTGGTTCCTTGTTCTTGTTAAATTTGTTCTTGTCCTTGTTCTGGTTGTGAGGAGAAGAAGTGCATCTACCTAGGCCTGTGTCATGGCCAGAGGTGACTGGAGTGTCTTTCAAACAGGACTGAAATTTCTTCAGAGAGGAAATATTTATTATTACTTCTGTACAGTCTAGCATTTTTGGGTGGATACTTATAGTTTTAAAAGAGCATGTTCTTGTTGAGACTTCAGGACCATTTCTTGGGGGAACTATGCTTTATTTTATTTTACAAATCAGTAACTCGGGATTCTAAGAGATACAAACTATTCAAAGCTGAATACTAGACAGTGATAAAGCCAGTCCTGAGTGCCTCCAAAGTCCCTATTCTTCTTCACCACAGTGTAGATGTCAGAGACGTGTGGTTCTCACAGGTGTGGCTCAGTTGGCTGGGCCTCACACTAGAAAGTAAGACGTTTCAGGTTTGATTCCCATAGAGCACATTCCTGGGTTGCTCGTTTGGTGCCCACGTGGGATGGGAATGAGGGGCAAGTGATAGATGTTTCTCTTTCATATGGATGTTTCTATCTCTAAAGAAACCAAAATGTTTTTTAAAAAAGGATTTGTAATATTATTAATATGTTTGGAGGGAGATATAAAGGAAAAGTGTATTATTGTATTCAATATTTTATAAACAGTGAACCCTCTATGGTTTTTTTTTTTTCCTGTTAAGTGACCCTAGATAAGTGGTTTCCAAGTATGGAAGACAGGGGCTTTCAATCAGTTCTCTGTATCCTCTCATTATATGACACCGCGCCTACTCTGGTTTCTACTCTCTGTCAGAAGTGACCAACAGTAGCCTCGAGAGTCTCTCTGAAAGAAGGAAAGAGATGGTTACACACAAGAATGGACATACCAGTTGGAAGTGCAGCAATGGGAATTGCAGATTTGGCGCGTTACTACATGACCCTGAAATGATGCTTAGATCATAAAGAGCAGCCTGTCCTTTTCTTACCAATTCAAGAAATTGCATGACATTAAATTATCATACGTAAACCAAGGGCCTCAGATGTTTTAAAAAGTCTCTCATTTTCACGAAATCCTTCGATTGAAGCATTATCTTGATGTTGCCACGTGAAATACACATATAGAAGCAGTATTGTGATGCTGCGTGACAAGTCAATTGAACTATGTGATAGTCTTCATAGCTTTACAAGAATGAAGACCCTGTCATGATTTGTTGCTATCGTACGAGCCACAGAATTTATTGTCAAGAACTTGTCAGTGGAAAAGAAAAATGTACACTTTCTAGCACTGACATTTACTGGGAATAAATCTAACATGGGCTGAATGAGCACAACTCGGATGACACACATAACACTTACCACTGCCGTACTGTAACCATTATTGTGATGATAAGGTCTTAGATATCCCACAGAATTGGTGAAATATAGGATCAGTCCCACAGGGTATTGACTGTTTTGCTTACTCCTAGGGTGCAATAAATTGCATGGCTGTGTGTTGGTGTAATGGGAGAAAGGAAAGCAGTACATAGAAATATCTTTCTTCTAATTTCCCTAGATATTTCTCCTCACAGGTAAGTTTATATTTCATTGAATGTCTATATATGTGTTAGTCCAGAGCAAGTTATTTCTTAGTGACATGTGATTTTCAAGCACTCTTTATTGTTTTATAATGAATAATAGATGGAAATATTAAATAGGACTGCAGAAGAACAAAGTTATTTTCTACTGATGTTTTCTCATTTTCTCTTATTGCTTCCTTTAAAACTACACATTTCCAAAATGTGAAAAATATATCCAGTCAAGACATAGTGTAAACAAACATTTTTCTGAATGTTTTCTATACAGATAGTACATGAAATTCTTTTCAAAACACCATAAATTTATTTTTGAAAGAATGTATGTGTAGACCTAAGTAAGGATTATATACTTGTGTGTATATATCACTCATCAAGGTCTCCAATAGAGAGCATTATGTGATTAAATTCTATTTGGGTTACCTGGTAGCTAAGATTTGAATTATAGTTTTGTCAATGCTTAAGACTACAAGAAACTGATCTATCCTTTCTGGTGCAATACCGTTAAAGTTCATGAAAGCATTAAGTAGCGTGTCATTAAAATAAAGGGAAGGTTAAACTTTTTCTCCCAGTTGGACTCACAGAATAGTTCCCAGCAGCCATAGCTGCTTCTGACAATTGCTTCTCTCACTACCCTGGATGATGTGTATCTACATATGCATCTCATTCACTAAAGTAGAAGTGACAGGCTTTCTTCAAAGTTCTTGGATTCCATGAACTGGCCTCCACGATGACCTGAGTGAAGTGAACCATTATCCAAATGACTGTGGACGTGTTACCTGAAGGAAACTAATTTTCAGTGATGGTCCAGTAACAGTGTGGACACCTTCCTAGCAAGAATTTCTTGGATTACTTAAGAGCCTGACATAGGGTAGGGAGGCAGGACACAATGTGTTCTTCCTGTGGATAGAGTTCTCTGGTAGATTCAGTGAGGAGGGAAGGGAACATTCCCAAGTATTGGCCAAGTTGTTTGAAGGGACTAGTTTTTTAAATGGACATTTGGAGTGTTCTTTCTCCTACTACAGCCGTTCACACCTTTCCCCCTTTCCACTCCTGCTCCCAACTCCAGCCCCCCTTCCCTCTGCCCTTCTCCACACTCTTATCTGTGTCCAAGGATCCCGCATAGGTGTTTTTCCACCACTCCCTTCACCTTCTTCTTCCATTCCCCCAGCCCCTTCCCATCCGACAGCCCTCATTCTGTTTCGGTCATAATTCATCCATTTATACTTTCTTTGTTATTTTATAGTATTCATTGAATTCCACATATGCCAATCTTATAGTCTTTAATGCACTTTCCAAGTGGTAGATATAGTTTCAAAATACAGGGATTAGTGAGGATGTCTAGGGAAACATAATTAGACACATTATGATTCAAAACATAATTCATGTAGTAAGAGTGTCCTTCCTTGAACCTTTAATTCCACACAGCAGACTTGTTCCATTATGCTGTCAGCACTGATCCTATAAAATTAGCAAAAAAAAAAAAGTCCTAAATGGTATTTCTCCCTCACAGCCTGGCTTATTTCCCTTCGCAAATTGCTCTCTACTTCCATCCATGCCATTGCAAAGAGTATCAGCTCCTGAATTCTCTCTGATGTGTAGCATTCCATTGTGTAAATGTACCATAGTTTTGGATCAACTTATTACCACTGGCACTGATGTTGCTTCTAGTACTTGGCTATTATAAATTGTACTGCTGCGAACATGGAGGTGCACAGGTTCTCACTTTTAACTGGAATATAACAAGAAAAGAAAAAGCAAAGAAAATATAACCGGAGACATTGAAATTAAGAACATGGTAACAATAGCCACAGGTAAGTGGAGTGGAGATAGTGGGGGGAGAGTGGTCTATAGGAGCTACTGTACAGGACACAAGGACAAAATCAAAGGGGATGTTAGGGTGGGGGGAGGGAGGTTGGACTTGCCTGGGCAGGGAGGGATTGGGAGAAAATCCAGCCAATTGTAGTTAAATAAAATAAATAAACACATTTAATAAATTGAGGGCTTAAATCAGTTGATTTAACCTCATAAACCTTACTGCAGTTCTCAAGTCTCTACTTCCCGCTCTCAGAAACAAATGCACATGTGAGACTCAGTTCTATGTCTGCATCTGCTTTGTACAATTAACACGTGCTTTTAGCCTTTACTTTACTTCCCTTAGGTCAGTTCTTGTATCTGTTCATTTGCTGTTCATAGGAAGTCAAATCATTAACACACGTGACTCACTAATAGTACAAGAGACCCCCCAAACAGCACAGATCGGACTCTGTGACATGCTGGCAGAAGGCGCTTAGAAAGGAAACACCTGCAAACCAGCTACACTGCCATGAAACCAGGGAGGGCACTGGAAGATATTGAACACCAGAGCCAAAATATCTGCACTCCAAATTCCTTGGCTGAAGCTGGTAGACTGAAAATTGGAAGTCCATTTCACCTCTGATCACCTGATGGTGTCTGCCTGAAGTGCTCTGCAGAGATGAATGGTAAACCAAAGGAATGCTCCCATGCGTACACACTTTAACATGCCAAACAACCATGTTCAGAGGACTTGCTAAGACTCCCTTGTCCAGACCTTCTCTTTCTGATCACTGTTCTTAAGGGACAAAATCCTGCAACTCTGAAGGTGCTCTTTGGGGTATGAATTGTAAGCTATTGATAAGATATTTTTTCGGTTGAAGCACGTGATGAAAATGTGGCCTCACTCAAACATCCAGTTAGAAACAGAGACTATGCAGGCTGCCTGTAAGCTCCCAAGGTCCTGAAAATGATGTTAGATGCCTCTTTCTCAGGCCACCCAGGAACCAGCATGGCAGGAACCTGCACCCTAATGCTATGAAAGCACAATTTGAATAATCTCTCCTGTCGGTCCAGTCATCTGGATCTTCACCTTTCCCTTAGCCCTATCTCATGTTTCACGTGGAGCAACAAAGAACCTGCCCAAATGGTCTCTGCCTTTAGCCACTCTTGCATTTTGATTTCCGACCCTCTCGCTTGCTGGCTCCGATTGCTTAATTGTTCTTCCTCACTTCTAGTGTTGACCAACAGCATGGCGCATGTTGGAGGATTCTTCAGGTAGGATCCCAGCAGTGGAATATCTGGATGAAAAGGCAATCCCATTAATGAAGAAATTCAATATCGTTTCCAACAGTGAGTGCCCCAGTCTGCATTTCGACCCACAGGGCCAAAGGGTTGCCTTCGTTCTACAATCTCACCAGTATGCGTTTTGTGTTGACTTCTTGATGATGGCCATTCTGACTGGTGAGGTTATATCTCATTGTCGTTTGCATTTGCGTCTCTCTTGTCTGTCTTCCTGGTGTGGATAGCTCCTTTCCTTAATCACAAAACCTTAGCCTCCAGTATATAGCCCATGAGGCAATCAGAAGGACCTCAACAGCTGCTCAGTCACAGGAGAGCTCTAAGGACACGGGTGTGAATACACGCTTTCGTAGAGAAAAGGATGAAACAAAGAAAGAAAGTTTTCTTATTTTGTTATTTTTTTAATTGCCTGTACTGGGGGAGACACTGCTTATTGGAATTATGCAGGTTTTAAGCATACAAGTCTACGATTCCTCTGTAGTGTATATTGAATTATGTGTAGAGCACCCCATGTCAAGACGGTGTCCAGCACAAGCAGCTGTCCCACTTCACACCCTTCTTTTGCATCGCCCCTCCTCCTTTCCCTCAGGTCTAACCCTTACTGTTATCTGGGATGTTTTTTCTTAATCCCTTCCCCTTCCCCACCCAGCAGGCACAACCTCCCTGCTCTGACACCTGTTGGCCAGCTCTCCTAGGTGCCTGTCCCAATCAGCCTTGTTAGTTCAGTTTGTTCATTTCATTCTCCAAATTAGTGAGATTGTTTGGTATCTGTCTTCCTCTGACTGGCTTATTTCACTGAGCATAATGTTCCTCAGGTCCATGCACACTGTCGCAAGGGGACAGATTGGCATGTACTATTTATTGCATTGTGTGCACTTACCACTCATCTACTGATGGGCAGGCACTAGGGCAGCTTGTACATGTGAGCTATTGTCAACATGTGGGCATGTCCTGGAAATTGGGGTGCAATCCAGAGTGTGCAGGGAGGCATATATGTCAAAAAGGTGGGCATTGATGACTGAGGGTGGAGAATTCTTGCAACAAAACACAGTTTTCTTTTTGTGACAACTCCTCATCCACTTAATGTTTCTGCAGTTAAATGCAGGCCTGGTAGTAGAGGCTATGGGTTGCCGTTCACTTCTGCCAAAGCAAACCCCTAAACACACAGGTGCCTCAGAATGAAAAAGATACCTTATGAACTTCCTAATCTTCATCCAGTGGTCCCCGCCATTGTCAGTTCTAAAGTACTCCTGCTAAGCCCACCACACTGTTGTTCTACATTTCCTATCCCTAAGGAGGAAAGAAGGCCTTCAGTAAAATGTTTATTGGAACTGGCCTCTTTCCCGCTACCCCCATTTCCCAAGCATGCCCCCTTCCCCCTCACCTCTCACACCCACGCCACCCACGGCTTCCCTCCAGCCTCCACACACTCTAATGTGTCACATGTGATATTGGAAAGGATGCCTCCCAGAAAGTAGTCAAAGAACAGCCCATTCAAAAGCCAGGTGTTTTATTGAGGTGAGGGGTTATCATTTGTCCCTCATTCTCCTAGCATACTTCTTGGTCCAAGCTCGGGCCATGGTATCAAAGGCATCCCTGTCCTGTAAGTACATTCTCCCAATGGACGGAACAAAGGGGTCGTTGGGGTTGGGGTCACATAGCATGGAGGTGATGGATAGCAAGAGTTTGGATATGGTCAGTATAGGAGACCACTGGGACCTGAGAATATCTACACAGATATATCCCCTTCGGTTGATATTGGGGTGGTAGATCGGGGTTGGGAAGTAAATAAGCGGCGGCCTGAAGGGGTAATTGGGTGGGAATTGTATGTTCAGGCGGAACAGCCCACCCTCGTAGGGGCTGTCGGCGGGACCCATAATGGTCCCCTTCCATGTGAACATGCTGTGGTCCACCGGCCCCGCGAAGCACATGGGCGGGGGGTCGTTTGTGATGTCTGTCAGTTCCTTGTGCAGTCGCCTCAGAGCGGTGGATATGTCAAACGGAGCAGGGATGGTCCGGATATCCTGACAGGGACAAAGGGTCAGGGGAGACGATGGGTTAGTGGGGCGTGATTTACGAAGACCATGTTTAGAGGCACAGCCAACCCCCCAGGTCGGTGGGTAAGAGCTGGAGCCGGGCTGTGGGCTGTGTAATGGCGGCGGGTTGAAGGCGAGTTGCGGACTCACCTGGACCAGCAAGACCTGAGGGGCTCCTGCTCACCTGTGCTCCGCTCGTCCCTGGATCCTCAATCCTTGGCTCCTGTACCTCCTCCTGCTGCACCTCTGGCTCCTCCATCCATGCTTCTTCCATCACTTCCTCCTCTGCTACTGTCGGCTGCTCAATGTCTAAAGCCCAAACTGAGCTGCCAGGACGCAAGGCCTCCCTTCTACAGTGCCAACCGCTCCTACCGGCCTGCCACTACTCTTTCTTCAGGCCTGTCCCAAACGGTCCTGCGTTTCCCTGGCAGTATGGAACATGCTCTGTGACATCACAAGGGTCAGCTGAAGACATCAGCAAGTCAGTGGTAGCAAGGTCAGGAAAGACAGAGGGCCTGAATGAGAGGGAGTCATGGTTATAACAATAATTCTATAGTCATAATGTTATAGCAACTTATTGGAGCTGTCTATAAAATAAAGACATAAACAAACAAACAAATAAGTAAAAAGGGAACTTGTATCAAAAAAAAATGGTTCTAGTCCTCTGTATAGAATAAGGAAGCATGTCAGGCAAGGGAGTCCCCTGTGATATTTTACAACGAAAAGAGGAATACACTGGAAAAAGCACTACAATATTGGCTGCCTTTTCTGCTCCTGGTCACACTGCTGATGGGTGTTCTCCTATGTACATCACAATTTATCGAGGAGGTGCAGGACCTAACGCCAGCTCCCAGGGGATACTTTAGGAGTTTGTCATCAAAATCAAATGCTGTTTCTCACACATGACATGTGCATAGGTTTGATATGTCAGGAGAGAACAACAAGTTTCAGAGTCTATTGAAGGACAATGTATTGCGGCCACACTCTCAAGATTCTCACCCCATTGATTGCCAATCTTTGCTTCGGATTACAGTGTGAAATGCCAGGGGCAGAGAAGAGTAGGTTAGCTCCACCAGTAGATATGTAAAATGACCAGGAGCTTCTGTGCACACCATTAATCTACTTAGTTACCCACTGTCCAGGCATGGCTGCTTTTCTACACACACTTTGGATTTCATTGTACTGTTTGGGGCTTTTCTTTCAATTCAATTTCAAAGCTTGCATTTTGTTCAACCTATTGAAATCGTTGCGAAGGGGTGGAGGGCTCGATTTATTTCACTCTTGGTCCCACCCCTCACAGGAGCATGAGATTTAGATGCAATTGATATCTATAATGATCACCACTAATTTACTGAACAGGGTGTGGAGCATCTATGTTAGGTGCAAAGATAAATATGATATGATCTCCGAATTAAAGGCATTCATGGTCTGATGGAGGAAGAGGAAAACACGTTGACATGTATTTACGTCATTAAAATGGCATGCTACAATCCTAAAAAACATATTTAGAATCCATGGCTATAAGAAGGCCAAGGATCAAAGGAGACTCTGGAGGGAGTTCTATCTGATCTGAGTCAGGCATGATCACTGGCAGTTAGGTAGGAGGGGTGAGAAGAAATTAGGCAAGAGAAAAGGGCAGGAAGCAAAAATGGAAAGATTATAACTGAGCCAGGAGAACAAGCAGATGTGAAAGGCCTGCTGTGACAGAAAGCATGACTATTTCCAGGAATTAAATGCACTTTGGTGCATTGAAAAATGTGTGGTTTGAAGAATGCCTAAAGCCAAGAAGGCAATGTTGAGGTTGTGAACAGACTTTCAGATGAACTGATGAAGTTTTGATTTTATTCCATACACTGTAAGTAACCTGGAAGAACTTTAAGTAAATATGATGTGAATATTTTCTGTTTCGGAAAAGACTTCTCTAGCGCCTGGTGTGCAACAAATTTACTAAGCCTAAAGGGAAGGGAGCCCAAGAGTGTGTAGCTCTGTTGGTGGTAGTGCCGTCCTGTA
Source organism: Desmodus rotundus (assembly GCF_022682495.2). Classification (NCBI taxonomy): domain Eukaryota; kingdom Metazoa; phylum Chordata; class Mammalia; order Chiroptera; family Phyllostomidae; genus Desmodus; species Desmodus rotundus. The sequence goes on along the minus strand of NW_026527457.1, from coordinate 24,924 downwards.
CACCAATGGGTTGGGTGTTCAACTCCTAGGCAGGGCACATGCCTGGTCTGTGGGCTATGTCGTCATGGGAGGCGCCTGAGAGACAACCATGCTTGCCTGTTTCTGTCCCTCATTTCCTCTCTCTAAAGTGGAATTACAAAAATCTTTAAAGACAAAAAGCAAAATAAATGTCTTATTATTTAATAATATTACATTTAGTAGCAATAAAAATGAATACAACTAATTATGCAACCTAATAATCCATAGTTAATATTACTTGTGGTAAATTATATGCAGAGAATACGCTACTCTCCCCTTTACCCCTTACTGCTTCGAGAACCTATTTCCCTACTCTATTGATTATCTTGGGCATGTGACTTTCTCCATCAATGGCAAGACATCAGTTGTGATGTCCAAATCCTGAAGCTATGCTAATTACTGGCAGTCCTCATTAGGTTGGAACAGCTGCCTACAAAAGTATGTTGTATGTAATGGATACACATTCATTCTTGGCTTCCATACGGGAAAACACCTCACTCAATCCTCAGGTTTTTCTAAAGGTGACCCGGGCATACTGCATTCTGTGCCCTGAGTTGCAGACGGGAATCACATGGCCCCTCATGTCTATAATATGGACCATTAAATTGAGAAACACTTTGCCCTATTTGGGCTAGATCAATTCCACTTCGGTTCTGAAACCCTTAAAGTGTTTTCTCCATGCAAAAGATGCCTTCTGACAACAATAAGGAAGGGATGTCGTGATGGTGAATATTGAAAAGGCCAGTAACAATGATTTCTCCTGTTAGAATGATTTATTATATCCTTTAACTTTTCCTCTTCCGATCTACTGCCAAGCCAGAGTAGGGAAATATATGTGCATAACACACTCTATTTAAAAATAGGTTTTGCTGCCTTCAAACATGCCATTCATTAATAATACGGCCTTAAAAGATGTTTCGCAGGTAATTGAAACTGGGTGAGCAATGAATTTAATTGAAGCAAAGCAAGCATGACGCCAAGGTGAAGTCATGTTCACTCCAAGTTCATATTCAGAAGGCAGTCATGCTAATGCACGGCTAAAGAGAATACAATCTGGTGCGTCAGATTTACTGATGCAGAAAGTAGCGTGAGATCACATTAAAATGCAGCACAGGTACAGAGCCTGAGAGAGTTTATGAGCCTTGGGATTTGTTGCTCACATTCTCCTACCAGATTAGTTGCTGAATATTACAATACAACTTTCAGATGTCCCAGGAAGGTTAAGACACCAGTGAACAAACCTGTCAGGGGAAATCTTTCAGTCTCCGTGTTGCAACGGTCTGTCCGTGGCTTTCACACTTGAAAAGGCCATGTGAACCATGGCCTTCTCATGCTACATGAAATCCAGAATATTTTCACGCATCTAGGCTCTGCATACTACCTTAACTTTTTCCTTTGCATAACAGTATTTCTATGTAAATGTAAGTGTGTCACATTGTCTCCTCCTGCAATCTGTTCTTGCTTTAGTTAAAATACACTCCGTAAGAGTATTCTTTATGTATTTTTCTTCCTTTCTGGAACTGCTGGTTTCCTCTCTACTCGGGATGTAGAGAAATATGTTTACAACTATCTTCTTAGTTTTAACACTTCACCCCGTGTGTTATTTATTAGAAACACTCACGTCTTTCCTTAAAATGGAAGACATAGCTGCGACTACCTTTGCTCATTCTTTCCGGCTATATGAATCGAGTATATTCAAAACTCTGTTAATCTGGCGCTAATTAATTCTGCTTCATGAAATTGTAAAACGGCAAGCATTTGCCTATGAAACCTGAGAACTTGAAGAGTATTCTAGGCAGAAAAAACCAAACTCAATGTGCAGTTTGCACCAATAACAGTTCCAAGCATGTTCTCAGTAATGGAAATATAATGTATTTATTGTGACGAACTTGGAAATATGGACTTTGGTTAATATCAGAAAGGATAAAACCTGCCTTTCATACTATAAAGTGACTAAAAAGTAATGACAAGTAGTAAAGCTCCCATCTACTCTAAGGTCAAGGGATAACCTATCAGTAAGGAATCATAAATCATAGGTGGCATGCACATAGAACCAACTTCTAGGATCAATAAATCATTGGATGAAATAAATTGTACACTCTAGGGAAGTAAAACTTAATTCACCCCTTTAGTTAACTATGAGAATGAAATATAAGTAGACACAGCAGGCATAGCATATGGTGAAGTACTCTTAAGATTAATAGAAATTTTTAAAATGACCATTTGAACCAACTAGAGTATGTTCCTTTTCCAAGTGTAGGTGGTTTTGTGTGTAAAAAGTTCACATACTTAATGGAAATGGGTGAATGAGGGCCTCCGAAAGTAAAGGGTTAAGTATTTTTGATGAATTAAATAACAGCCCATAAATATTAAAGACCAAAATTTTGAAAATCATTATTCTAGTGTTTTTCCATTCAGTAAGTACTCTCATTAACCCTGCTCAGAGTTTTCACATCTTTCCATAAACATTGGTGGAAAATTGCGTTGTTCTTCCTTTTTACATTTCCTGATCATATCGTATGCGTTATTACGGGGAAAAAAGAACTCAGAATAGGCCAGCGAAATATCCCTAGATAGCAGTTAATACTCCAGGAAAAAATGAACAGTAGAGTGCTTTATTGCAGGGAAGAAATGCAGCTTTTGCATAATACTCATTCATGACAGAGGGGGAAAATATATGTCAAAAATATGGAGAGTAATCACGTCAAGACAGTAAAATGAAAAACACAAAATTTATATAGGATCGTTGTCTTTCTTCTACAATTTATAACTATTGTGGCCAGCTCCTTATAATATGACTTATAAAACATACTGCATTGGTCATGTATGGGAAGCCCTAGTCAAAGATCATTTGAATATACTTCATATATATAAATACATAAGACCTAATGACTTGCTTGCTAGAGTGCTTCAAACGTGGGAGGTCTTGAAGCGTAAGCACTTCCTTGTTACAACAACTTGTAGATACATGGAGAGAGTCGTGAATATTAACAGATGGAATGTGAAAAGGGCCAAAGCCTAGGAAATATACATTTCAACTTTATAATCTACAGAAGCATAACATTTCACTTTCCAAGCCTTGAGAAAACGCGGACTTTTCTAGCATTGCTCCTTATACTCCTAGGTCCTGTTTAAGTAAGTGAAAAAGTTTCCAAAACACAGTAATAGGCAGGGGGTACTAAGGAGAAGTTATAGAAGTCTGTCTTATACTACAAGGTTTAATTCAGACAACAGAACTTAGGATGAACCAAATGGTAAGTGTGGTCTAAAGCATAAGCCTGATTCCGACCCAGTGAATTCATCAGGTAATAATCAGCAAATAAGTTTTATTTCAATGCAAACCCCAAACCAATGGAATACACAAGCATACATGCACGTACATGCTCATACAATCAAAATAGTTGGCAAACAAAGCCAAACTGCAAGGACTCAATGTTCATAAAAAGTAGTTAGACCTAACTGAGACAATACTGCCGGAGTAACAGAGCCCACACAAATCAATTAACTTTCAAGACCTGTTATGTGTGAAAGACAGTTGTTAGACTACATAATTCCCAGGGCTCCTCCTAGTGATGATGTGGTGTGGGTCTTTTAGAGGAAACCAGAAGTTGGGACGTCAGGTAACGATCAGAAGAGAGGATTTTTTCCATTATTGAAATACACCACCATGTCCTTAGCACCATGATTTACAATAGCCCAGTCCTGGAGGCTACCTAGGTGCCCATCAGCCAATGAGTGTATCCAAAAGCTATAGTATATTTACACAATGGAACTCAGCGCAGAAGGGAGAAAGAAGGAGCTCACACACTTTGCCATGGTATGGATAGAACTGGACAGCATTATGCTAAGTGAAATAAGCCAGGCTGTGAGGGAGAAATGCCAAGTGATCTCACCTTTAAGTACAACATAATCAACTGAGGAAAAAAGGAACCAAAATAAAAACGGAGACATTCACATTAAGAACAATGTAGCAATAGTGAGAGGGGAGGAGGGTGCGGATGGTGGGGAGAGTGGTCTATAGGAGCTACTATAAAATACACAAGAAGAAAATCAAGGAGGAGGGTTGAGGTGGGTTAGGGATGTGGGACTCCCTAGCCTGAGGTGGAGAGACGGGGAGAAAATGCAGTCAATTTTCACTGAATAAACATAAAATTAAATAAATATATATTAAAAATTCAACCTAATAGAAGATTTTTATGAAAATCATGTTTTATGCCTAAAAAATAAAAATTAAGATTTGAAGTTAAAATAAAGAAAAAACTGACTTTGATGAGAGCATAGAGTTAGGGGTAGAAAGAGTGGAAACCAGTGAGGAAGACAGAAAACCGTCATAGAAGAAAAATAACCAGGGGTACTGTGTCCTCGCTGCCTAAGGTTTCCTGTATCAGTAAGGTCATTCCCATTCATCTTCCTGTACTACCCTTACCTCCCCCGGTCTATTTTGTGCCTATCATTAATGTTTCTTATTCCATGTACCTTTTCCCCCCTTGTCGGTCCACCCGCTCCCGCTAATAACCCTCCATATTACCTCCGTTTCTGCAATTCTGTTCCTGTTCGAATTGTCTGCGTAGTGTGGTTTTATTTTTGCCTTTAAGGTTAGGTCCTCTTTAGATGTGAATTTGCTGCCCTTTTATTCACATTTTTTACCTTCTTTTTTCTTAGGGAAGTTTCTGTAGCTTTTCATATAATAAGGGCTTGGTGATGATGAACTCCTTTAACTTGAGCTTGTCTGGGCAACAGTTTATTTGCCCTAGCGTTCTAAAGGACAGCTTTGCTGGATAGAACAATCTTGGATGGAGGTCCTTGCATTTCATGACTTGGGATACTTCTTTCCAGCCCTTTCTTGCGTGCAATGGTTCTGTGGAGAAATCAGCTGACAGTCTTTTGGGGATTCCTTTGCATGTAACTGTCTCCTTACGTCTTGCAGCTTCTCAGATTCTCTCCTTATCTTTCATCTTGGGTAATGCAATTGTGATTTCTCCTGGTTGTTTCTATTTCGGTACAACTGTCTGGGACTCTCTGGGCTTCCTGGGCTTCCTGCAAGGCTCTTCCTAGTGCCACATTGGGGAAGTTCTCCATCATTCGTTTTTCCAAGAATTTTTCAATATATTGTTCTTCTTTCTTTCCTTCGGCCACCGCTAGGATTCTAATGTTGCAATATTTAAGATTTTCCTGGACGTTCCTAAGCCTCTCCTCATTGTGTTGAATAGTTGTTTCTTCATTCTGTTCTGCTTGAAGGAGTATTTCTTAGTTGTGCTCCAAACTTGTTCATCTGAGTCCCGCTGTCCTTCCCATCAGTGTTGGTTCCCTGAACATTTTTCCTCTATTTCTCTTTTCCTATCCTGCATTTCTTCCTCTATTTTGTGACCCTACTCAGCCAATTCTGTGAGCATGCCGATGACCAGCGTTTTGAACTGTGACTCTGATAGGTTGGCTAACCCTTAATCACTTAGCTCTATTTTTCCAGGAGCTTTGATCTCTTCCTTCATTTGGGCCATTTTTATATTTGTTTCAGAGTGCCTCTTATGTGGAAATGGGGAGAGGCTTACTGGTTCACCAGGGAAACCCGCGTTGCTGTCCTGTGAGCTGTGTGTTGTGGCGGGTCTGAGAGGGAACAATGGTGCTTACCCAGATCTCTGGTGACTTTCAGTCATTTGCCCTGCTATCCACGAGCAAACCAATCTCTTCTGGTGATGATTGCAAGGTCAGTACTTGGTGTATAAGTTGTAGGACTCCGTGGGTCTCTGCGGGAAGTCTTCTGTGAGGATGAGAGTTCTTTCCACCGAGAAAACCCTCACAGGTGTTTTCAGTTACATGTTTGAGGCTTTATTTGCGTGCCCTGGCACCTTTTCTCCCACGGTCTGTTTCCCTTCCCACATCGTTGCTCTTGGTTTATTTGCAAGCGAATGTGAGTCCACGGGCTCTGCATATGCCACCTTGCGGACACCAAACTTCAGCCGCTGCCTTGCAGCAAGTCCTCTCCAGTCATACTTCCCACTTCTACTCATCCTTCAGGTATGATTGAATGTTTCTTTTGAACTCCTTGTTGTTGGACTTCCCTACACTTCCATATTCGGGCTGTTGTGGTTCCTTGTTCTTGTTAAATTTGTTCTTGTCCTTGTTCTGGTTGTGAGGAGAAGAAGTCCATCTACCTAGGCCTGTGTCATGGCCAGAGGTGACTGGAGTGTCTTTCAAACAGGACTGAAATTTCTTCAGAGAGGAAATATTTATTATTACTTCTGTACAGTCTAGCATTTTTGGGTGGATACTTATAGTTTTAAAAGAGCATGTTCTTGTTGAGACTTCAGGACCATTTCTTGGGGGAACTATGCTTTATTTTATTTTACAAATCAGTAACTCGGGATTCTAAGAGATACAAACTATTCAAAGCTGAATACTAGACAGTGATAAAGCCAGTCCTGAGTGCCTCCAAAGTCCCTATTCTTCTTCACCACAGTGTAGATGTCAGAGACGTGTGGTTCTCACAGGTGTGGCTCAGTTGGCTGGGCCTCACACTAGAAAGTAAGACGTTTCAGGTTTGATTCCCATAGAGCACATTCCTGGGTTGCTCGTTTGGTGCCCACGTGGGATGGGAATGAGGGGCAAGTGATAGATGTTTCTCTTTCATATGGATGTTTCTATCTCTAAAGAAACCAAAATGTTTTTTAAAAAAGGATTTGTAATATTATTAATATGTTTGGAGGGAGATATAAAGGAAAAGTGTATTATTGTATTCAATATTTTATAAACAGTGAACCCTCTATGGTTTTTTTTTTTTTTCCTGTTAAGTGACCCTAGATAAGTGGTTTCCAAGTATGGAAGACAGGGGCTTTCAATCAGTTCTCTGTATCCTCTCATTATATGACACCGCGCCTACTCTGGTTTCTACTCTCTGTCAGAAGTGACCAACAGTAGCCTCGAGAGTCTCTCTGAAAGAAGGAAAGAGATGGTTACACACAAGAATGGACATACCAGTTGGAAGTGCAGCAATGGGAATTGCAGATTTGGCGCGTTACTACATGACCCTGAAATGATGCTTAGATCATAAAGAGCAGCCTGTCCTTTTCTTACCAATTCAAGAAATTGCATGACATTAAATTATCATACGTAAGCCAAGGGCCTCAGATGTTTTAAAAAGTCTCTCATTTTCACGAAATCCTTCGATTGAAGCATTATCTTGATGTTGCCACGTGAAATACACATATAGAAGCAGTATTGTGATGCTGCGTGACAAGTCAATTGAACTATGTGATAGTCTTCATAGCTTTACAAGAATGAAGACCCTGTCATGATTTGTTTGCTATCGTACGAGCCACAGAATTTATTGTCAAGAACTTGTCAGTGGAAAAGAAAAATGTACACTTTCTAGCACTGACATTTACTGGGAATAAATCTAACATGGGCTGAATGAGCACAACTCGGATGACACACATAACACTTACCACTGCCGTACTGTAACCATTATTGTGATGATAAGGTCTTAGATATCCCACAGAATTGGTGAAATATAGGATCAGTCCCACAGGGTATTGACTGTTTTGCTTACTCCTAGGGTGCAATAAATTGCATGGCTGTGTGTTGGTGTAATGGGAGAAAGGAAAGCAGTACATAGAAATATCTTTCTTCTAATTTCCCTAGATATTTCTCCTCACAGGTAAGTTTATATTTCATTGAATGTCTATATATGTGTTAGTCCAGAGCAAGTTATTTCTTAGTGACATGTGATTTTCAAGCACTCTTTATTGTTTTATAATGAATAATAAATGGAAATATTAAATAGGACTGCAGAAGAACAAAGTTATTTTCTACTGATGTTTTCTCATTTTCTCTTATTGCTTCCTTTAAAACTACACATTTCCAAAATGTGAAAAATATATCCAGTCAAGACATAGTGTAAACAAACGTTTTTCTGAATGTTTTCTATACAGATAGTCCATGAAATTCTTTTCAAAACACCATAAATTTATTTTTGAAAGAATGTATGTGTAGACCTAAGTAAGGATTATATACTTGTGTGTATATATTACTCATCAAGGTCTCCAATAGAGAGCATTATGTGATTAAATTCTATTTGGGTTACCTGGTAGCTAAGATTTGAATTATAGTTTTGTCAATGCTTAAGACTACAAGAAACTGGTCTATCCTTTCTGGTGCAATACCGTTAAAGTTCATGAAAGCATTAAGTAGCGTGTCATTATAATAAAGGGAAGGTTAAACTTTTTCTCCCAGTTGGACTCACAGAATAGTTCCCAGCAGCCATAGCTGCTTCTGACAATTGCTTCTCTCACTACCCTGGATGATGTGTATCTACATATGCATCTCATTCACTAAAGTAGAAGTGACAGGCTTTCTTCAAAGTTCTTGGATTCCATGAACTGGCCTCCACGATGACCTGAGTGAAGTGAACCATTATCCAAATGACTGTGGACGTGTTACCTGAATGAAACTAATTTTCAGTGATGGTCCAGTAACAGTGTGGACACCTTCCTAGCAAGAATTTCTTGGATTACTTAAGAGCCTGACATAGGGTAGGGAGGCAGGACACAATGTGTTCTTCCTGTGGATAGAGTTCTTTGGTAGATTCAGTGAGGAGGGAAGGGAACACTCCCAAGTATTGGCCAAGTTGTTTTGAAGGGACTAGTTTTTTAAATGGACATTTGGAGTGTTCTTTCTCCTACTACAGCCATTCACACCTTTCCCCCTTTCCACTACTGCTCCCAACTCCAGCCCCCCTTCCCTCTGCCCTTCTCCACACTCTTATCTGTGTCCAAGGATCCCGAATAGGTGTTTTTCCACCACTCCCTTCACCTTCTTCTTCCATTCCCCCAGCCCCTTCCCATCCGACAGCCCTCATTCTGTTTCGGTTATAATTCATCCATTTATACTTTCTTTGTTATTTTATAGTATTCATTGAATTCCACATATGCCAATCTTATAGTCTTTAATGCACTTTCCAAGTGGTAGATATAGTTTCAAAATACAGGGATTAGTGAGGATGTCTAGGGAAACATAATTAGACACATTATGATTCAAAACATAATTCATGTAGTAAGAGTGTCCTTCCTTGAACCTTTAATTCCACACAGCAGACTTGTTCCATTATGCTGTCAGCACTGATCCTATAAAATTAGCAAAAAAAAAAAAGTCCTAAATGGTATTTCTCCCTCACAGCCTGGCTTATTTCCCTTCGCAAATTGCTCTCTACTTCCATCCATGCCATTGCAAATAGTATCAGCTCCTGAATTCTCTCTGATGTGTAGCATTCCATTGTGTAAATGTACCATAGTTTTGGATCAACTTATTACCACTGGCACTGATGTTGCTTCTAGTACTTGGCTATTATAAATTGTACTGCTGTGAACATGGAGGTGCACAGGTTCTCACTTTTAACTGGAATATAACAAGAAAAGAAAAAGCAAAGAAAATATAACCGGTGACATTGAAATTGAAAACATGGTAACAATAGCCACAGGTAAGTGGAGTGGAGATAGTGGGGGAAGAGTGGTCTATAGGAGCTACTGTACAGGACACAAGGACAAAATCAAAGGGGATGTTAGGGTGGGGGGAGGGAGGTTGGACTTGCCTGGGGAGGGAGGGATTGGGAGAAAATCCAGCCAATTGTAGTTAAATAAAATAAATAAACACATTTAATAAATTGAGGGCTTAAATCAGTTGATTTAACCTCATAAACCTTTCTGCAGTTCTCAAGTCTCCACTTCCCGCTCTCAGAAACAAATGCACATGTGAGACTCAGTTCTATGTCTGCATCTGCTTTGTACAATTAACACGTGTTTTTAGCCTTTACTTTACTTCCCTAAGGTCAGTTCTTGTATCTGTTCATTTGCTGTTCATAGGAAGTCAAATCATTAACACACGTGACTCACTAATAGTACAAGAGACCCCCCAACAGCACAGATCGGACTCTGTGACATGCTGGCAGAAGGCGCTTAGAAAGGAAACACCTGCAAACCAGCTACACTGCCATGAAACCAGGGAGGGCACTGGAAGATATTGAACACCAGAGCCAAAATATCTGCACTCCAAATTCCTTGGCTGAAGCTGGTAGACTGAAAATTGGAAGTCCATTTCACCTCTGATCACCTGATGGTGTCTGCCTGAAGTGCTCTGCAGAGATGAATGGTAAACCAAAGGAATGCTCCCATGCGTACACACTTTAACATGCCAAACAACCATGTTGAGAGGACTTGCTAAGACTCCCTTGTCCAGACCTTCTCTTTCTGATCACTGTTGTTAAGGGACAAAATCCTGCAACTCTGAAGGTGCTCTTTGGGGTATGAATTGTAAGCTATTGATAAGATATTTTTTCGGTTGAAGCACGTGATGAAAATGTGGCCTCACTCAAACATCCAGTTAGAAACAGAGACTATGCAGGCTGCCTGTAAGCTCCCAAGGTCCTGAAAATGATGTTAGATGCCTCTTTCTCAGGCCACCCAGGAACCAGCATGGCAGGAACCTGCACCCTAATGTTATGTAAGCACAATTTGAAAAATCTCTCCTGTCGGTCCAGTCATCTGGATCTTCACCTTTCCCTTAGCCCTATCTCATGTTTCACGTGGAGCAACAAAGAACCTGCCCAAATGGTCTCTGCGTTTAGCCACTCTTGCATTTTGATTTCCGACCCTCTCGCTTGCTGGCTCCGATTGCTTAATTGTTCTTCCTCACTTCTAGTGTTGACCAACAGCATGGCGCATGTTGGAGGATTCTTCAGGTAGGATCCCAGCAGTGGAATATCTGGATGAAAAGGCAATCCCATTAATGAAGAAATTCAATATCGTTTCCAACAGTGAGTGCCCCAGTCTGCATTTCGACCCACAGGGCCAAAGGGTTGCCTTCATTCTACAATCTCACCAGTATGCGTTTTGTGTTGACTTCTTGATGATGGCCATTCTGACTGGTGAGGTTATATCTCATTGTCGTTTGCATTTGCGTCTCTCTTGTCTGTCTTCCCGGTGTGGATAGCTCCTTTCCTTAATCACAAAACCTTAGCCTCCAGTATATAGCCCATGAGGCAATCAGAAGGACCTCAACAGCTGCTCAGTCACAGGAGAGCTCTAAGGACACGGGTGTGAATACACGCTTTCGTAGAGAAAAGGATGAAACAAAGAAAGAAAGTTTTCTTATTTTGTTATTTTTTTAATTGCCTGTGCTGGGGGAGACACTGCTTATTGGAATTATGCAGGTTTTAAGCATACAAGTCTACGATTCCTCTGTAGTGTATATTGAATTATGTGTAGAGCACCCCATGTCAAGACGGTGTCCAGCACAAGCAGCTGTCCCACTTCACACCCTTCTTTTGCATCGCCCCTCCTCCTTTCCCTCAGGTCTAACCCTTACTGTTATCTGGGATGTTTTTTCTTAATCCCTTCCCCTTCCCCACCCAGCAGGCACAACCTCCCTGCTCTGACACCTGTTGGCCAGCTCTCCTAGGTGCCTGTCCCAATCAGCCTTGTTAGTTCAGTTTGTTCATTTCATTCTCCAAATTAGTGAGATTGTTTGGTATCTGTCTTCCTCTGACTGGCTTATTTCACTGAGCATAATGTTCCTCAGGTCCATGCACACTGTCGCAAGGGGACAGATTTGCATGTACTATTTATTGCATTGTGTGCACTTACCACTCATCTACTGATGGGCAGGCACTAGGGCAGCTTGTACATGTGAGCTATTGTCAACATGTGGGCATGTGCTGGAAATTGGGGTGCAATCCAGAGTGTGCAGGGAGGCATATATGTCAAAAAGGTGGGCATTGATGACTGAGGGTGGAGAATTCTTGCAACAAAACACAGTTTTCTTTTTGTGACAACTCCTCATCCACTTAATGTTTCTGCAGTTAAATGCAGGCCTGGTAGTAGAGGCTATGGGTTGCCGTTCACTTCTGCCAAAGCAAACCCCTAAACACACAGGTGCCTCAGAATGAAAAAGATACCTTATGAACTTCCTAATCTTCATCCAGTGGTCCCCGCCATTGTCAGTTCTAAAGTACTCCTGCTAAGCCCACCACACTGTTGTTCTACATTTCCTATCCCTAAGGAGGAAAGAAGGCCTTCAGTAAAATGTTTATTGGAACTGGCCTCTTTCCCGCTACCCCATTTCCCAAGCATGCCCCCTTCCCCCTCACCTCTCACACCCACGCCACCCACGGCTTCCCTCCAGCCTCCACACACTCTAATGTGTCACATGTGATATTGGAAAGGATGCCTCCCAGAAAGTAGTCAAAGAACAGCCCATTCAAAAGCCAGGTGTTTTATTGAGGTGAGGGGTTATCATTTGTCCCTCATTCTCCTAGCATACTTCTTGGTCCAAGCTCGGGCCATGGTATCAAAGGCATCCCTGTCCTGTAAGTACATTCTCCCAATGGACGGAACAAAGGGGTCGTTGGGGTTGGGGTCACATAGCATGGAGGTGATGGATAGCAAGAGTTTGGATATGGTCAGTATAGGAGACCACTGGGACCTGAGAATATCTACACAGATATATCCCCTTCGGTTGCTATTGGGGTGGTAGATCGGGGTTGTGAAGTAAATAAGCGGCGGCCTGAAGGGGTAATTGGGTGGGAATTGTATGTTCAGGCGGAACAGCCCACCCTCGTAGGGGCTGTCGGCGGGACCCATAATGGTCCCCTTCCATGTGAACATGCTGTGGTCCACCGGCCCCGCGAAGCACATGGGCGGGGGGTCGTTTGTGATGTCTGTCAGTTCCTTGTGCAGTCGCCTCAGAGCGGTGGATATGTCAAACGGAGCAGGGATGGTCCGGATATCCTGACAGGGACAAAGGGTCAGGGGAGACGATGGGTTAGTGGGGCGTGATTTACGAAGACCATGTTTAGAGGCACAGCCAACCCCCCAGGTCGGTGGGTAAGAGCTGGAGCCGGGCTGTGGGCTGTGTAATGGCGGCGGGTTGAAGGCGAGTTGCGGACTCACCTGGACCAGCAAGACCTGAGGGGCTCCTGCTCACCTGTGCTCCGCTCGTCCCTGGATCCTCAATCCTTGGCTCCTGTACCTCCTCCTGCTGCACCTCTGGCTCCTCCATCCATGCTTCTTCCATCACTTCCTCCTCTGCTACTGTCGGCTGCTCAGTGTCTAAAGCCCAAACTGAGCTGCCAGGACGCAAGGCCTCCCTTCTACAGTGCCAACCGCTCCTACCGGCCTGCCACTACTCTTTCTTCAGGCCTGCCCCAAACGGTCCTGCGTTTCCCTGGCAGTATGGAACATGCTCTGTGACATCACAAGGGTCAGCTGAAGACATCAGCAAGTCAGTGGTAGCAATGTCAGGAAAGACAGAGGGCCTGAATGAGAGGGAGTCATTGTTATAACAATAATTCTATAGTCATAATGTTATAGCAACTTATTGGAGCTGTCTATAAAATAAAGACATAAACAAACAAACAAATAAGTAAAAAGGGAACTTGTATCAAAAAAAAAAAATGGTTCTAGTCCTCTGTATAGAATAAGGAAGCATGTCAGGCAAGGGAGTCCCCTGTGATATTTTACAACGAAAAGAGGAATACACTGGAAAAAGCACTACAATATTGGCTGCCTTTTCTGCTCCTGGTCACACTGCTGATGGGTGTTCTCCTATGTACATCACAATTTATCGAGGAGGTGCAGGACCTAACGCCAGCTCCCAGGGGATACTTTAGGAGTTTGTCATCAAAATCAAATGCTGTTTCTCACACATGACATGTGCATAGGTTTGATATGTCAGGAGAGAACAACAAGTTTCAGAGTCTATTGAAGGACAATGTATTGCGGCCACACTCTCAAGATTCTCACCCCATTGATTGCCAATCTTTGCTTCGGATTACAGTGTGAAATGCCAGGGGCAGAGAAGAGTAGGTTAGCTCCACCAGTAGATATGTAAAATGACCAGGAGCTTCTGTGCACACCATTAATCTACTTAGTTACCCACTGTCCAGGCATGGCTGCTTTTCTACACACACTTTGGATTTCATTGTACTGTTTGGGGCTTTTCTTTCAATTCAATTTCAAAGCTTGCATTTTGTTCAACCTATTGAAATCGTTGCGAAGGGGTGGAGGGCTCGATTTATTTCACTCTTGGTCCCACCCCTCACAGGAGCATGAGATTTAGATGCAATTGATATCTATAATGATCACCACTAATTTACTGAACAGGGTGTGGAGCATCTATGTTAGGTGCAAAGATAAATATGATATGATCTCCGAATTAAAGGCATTCATGGTCTGATGGAGGAAGAGGAAAACACGTTGACATGTATTTACGTCATTAAAATGGCATGCTACAATCCTAAAAAACATATTTAGAATCCATGGCTATAAGAAGGCCAAGGATCAAAGGAGACTCTTGAGGGAGTTCTATCTGATCTGAGTCAGGCATGATCACTGGCAGTTAGGTAGGAGGGGTGAGAAGAAATTAGGCAAGAGAAAAGGGCAGGAAGCAAAAATGGAAAGATTATAACTGAGCCAGGAGAACAAGCAGATGTGAAAGGCCTGCTGTGACAGAAAGCATGACTATTTCCAGGAATTAAATGCACTTTGGTGCATTGAAAAATGTGTGGTTTGAAGAATGCCTAAAGCCAAGAAGGCAATGTTGAGGTTGTGAACAGACTTTCAGATGAACTGATGAAGTTTTGATTTTATTCCATACACTGTAAGTAACCTGGAAGAACTTTAAGTAAATATGATGTGAATATTTTCTGTTTCGGAAAAGACTTCTCTAGCGCCTGGTGTGCAAAAAATTTACTAAGCCTAAAGGGAAGGGAGCCCAAGAGTGTGTAGCTCTGTTGGTGGTAGTGCCGTCCTGTACACCAATGGGTTGGGTGTTCAACTCCTAGGAAGGGCACATGCCTGGTCTGTGGGCTATGTCGTCATGGGAGGCGCCTGAGAGACAACCATGCTTGCCTGTTTCTGTCCCTCATTTCCTCTCTCTAAAGTGGAATTACAAAAATCTTTAAAGACAAAAAGCAAAATAAATGTCTTATTATTTAATAATATTACATTTAGTAGCAATAAAAATGAATACAACTAATTATGCAACCTAATAATCCATAGTTAATATTACTTGTGGTAAATTATATGCAGAGAATACGCTACTCTCCCCTTTACCCCTTACTGCTTCGAGAACCTATTTCCCTACTCTATTGATTATCTTGGGCATGTGACTTTCTCCATCAATGGCAAGACATCAGTTGTGATGTCCAAATCCTGAAGCTATGCTAATTACTGGCAGTCCTCATTAGGTTGGAACAGCTGCCTACAAAAGTATGTTGTATGTAATGGATACACATTCATTCTTGGCTTCCATACGGGAAAACACCTCACTCAATCCTCAGGTCTACCTTCCACCAAAAGTCAAGCCAAGATCAGATGAGGAGACTAAAGAATATCGTAGATAACTGGAAGACTCAGAAGTAAGAGATATGTGTTTGTTTTAATCCATGGGATTTATACTTTGCTTATTATTGAGGGAAAACCTAAGTTGTTATGTTGAAGAACGTACGGCATGGCTCAACTTGCAATACATTCTGTGTGAGTAAGAAGCAATATAATGCAAACAATAAATGCTGAAGTTGGTAGCATAGTGTTACTTTTGGACAGACAAGAAAGGGAAGAAACTACATAATTGCTGTTGACGCTTCTGACGTGGCTTAACTGTATAGCTTGGTGTCCCTTGGCTTCCCTATTGGTCTCGATATGGCTGCAGAAATCCAGACACAGCATAGCATTGCACGCAGTTGAACGGGAGACAAGAAACTGGAGAAACCTTGGCTTTCCTTTTTCATGGGTAAAGAAACCGTTTTTCTAAAGGTGACCCGGGCATACTGCATTCTGTGCCCTGAGTTGCAGACGGGAATCACATGGCCCCTCATGTCTATAATATGGACCATGAAATTGAGAAACACTTTGCCCTATTTGGGCTAGATCAATTCCACTTCGGTTCTGAAACCCTTAAAGTGTTTTCTCCATGCAAAAGATGCCTTCTGACAACAATAAGGAAGGGATGTCGTGATGGTGAATATTGAAAAGGCAAGTAACAATGATTTCTCCTGTTAGAATGATTTATTATATCCTTTAACTTTTCCTCTTCCGATCTACTGCCAAGCCAGAGTAGGGAAATATATGTGCATAACACACTCTATTTAAAAATAGGTTTTGCTGCCTTCAAACATGCCATTCATTAATAATACGGCCTTAAAAGATGTTTCGCAGGTAATTGAAACTGGGTGAGCAATGAATTTAATTGAAGCAAAGCAAGCATGACGCCAAGGTGAAGTCATGTTCACTCCAAGTTCATATTCAGAAGGCAGTCATGCTAATGCACGGCTAAAGAGAATACAATCTGGTGCGTCAGATTTACTGATGCAGAAAGTAGCGTGAGATCACATTAAAATGCAGCACAGGTACAGAGCCTGAGAGAGTTTATGAGCCTTGGGATTTGTTGCTCACATTCTCCTACCAGATTAGTTGCTGAATATTACAATACAACTTTCAGATGTCCCAGGAAGGTTAAGACACCAGTGAACAAACCTGTCAGGGGAAATCTTTCAGTCTCCGTGTTGCAACGGTCTGTCCGTGGCTTTCACACTTGAAAAGGCCATGTGAACCATGGCCTTCTCATGCTACATGAAATCCAGAATATGTTCACGCATCTAGGCTCTGCATACTACCTTAACTTTTTCCTTTGCATAACAGTATTTCTATGTAAATGTAAGTGTGTCACATTGTCTCCTCCTGCAATCTGTTCTTGCTTTAGTTAAAATACACTCCGTAAGAGTATTCTTTATGTATTTTTCTTCCTTTCTGGAACTGCTGGTTTCCTCTCTACTCGGGATGTAGAGAAATATGTTTACAACTATCTTCTTAGTTTTAACACTTCACCCCGTGTGTTATTTATTAGAAACACTCACGTCTTTCCTTAAAATGGAAGACATAGCTGCGACTACCTTTGCTCATTCTTTCCGGCTATATGAATCGAGTATATTCAAAACTCTGTTAATCTGGCGCTAATTAATTCTGCTTCATGAAATTGTAAAACGGCAAGCATTTGCCTATGAAACCTGAGAACTTGAAGAGTATTCTAGGCAGAAAAAACCAAACTCAATGTGCAGTTTGCACCAATAACAGTTCCAAGCATGTTCTCAGTAATGGAAATATAATGTATTTATTGTGACGAACTTGGAAATATGGACTTTGGTTAATATCAGAAAGGATAAAACCTGCCTTTCATACTATAAAGTGACTAAAAAGTAATGACAAGTAGTAAAGCTCCCATCTACTCTAAGGTCAAGGGATAACCTATCAGTAAGGAATCATAAATCATAGGTGGCATGCACATAGAACCAACTTCTAGGATCAATAAATCATTGGATGAAATAAATTGTACACTCTAGGGAAGTAAAACTTAATTCACCCCTTTAGTTAACTATGAGAATGAAATATAAGTAGACACAGCAGGCATAGCATATGGTGAAGTACTCTTAAGATTAATAGAAATTTTTAAAATGACCATTTGAACCAACTAGAGTATGTTCCTTTTCCAAGTGTAGGTGGTTTTGTGTATAAAAAGTTCACATACTTAATGGAAATGGGTGAATGAGGGCCTCCGAAAGTAAAGGGTTAAGTATTTTTGATGAATTAAATAACAGCCCATAAATATTAAAGACCAAAATTTTGAAAATCATTATTCTAGTGTTTTTCCATTCAGTAAGAACTCTCATTAACCCTGCTCAGAGTTTTCACATCTTTCCATAAACATTGGTGGAAAATTGCGTTGTTCTTCCTTTTTACATTTCCTGATCATATCGTATGCGTTATTACGGGGAAAAAAGAACTCAGAATAGGCCAGCGAAATATCCCTAGATAGCAGTTAATACTCCAGGAAAAAATGAACAGTAGAGTGCTTTATTGCAGGGAAGAAATGCAGCTTTTGCATAATACTCATTCATGACAGAGGGGGAAAATATATGTCAAAAATATGGAGAGTAATCACGTCAAGACAGTAAAATGAAAAACACAAAATTTATATAGGATCGTTGTCTTTCTTCTACAATTTATAACTATTGTGGCCAGCTCCTTATAATATGACTTATAAAACATACTGCATTGGTAATGTATGGGAAGCCCTAGTCAAAGATCATTTGAATATACTTCATATATATAAATACATAAGACCTAATGACTTGCTTGCTAGAGTGCTTCAAACGTGGGAGGTCTTGAAGCGTAAGCACTTCCTTGTTACAACAACTTGTAGATACATGGAGAGAGTCGTGAATATTAACAGATGGAATGTGAAAAGGGCCAAAGCCTAGGAAATATACATTTCAACTTTATAATCTACAGAAGCATAACATTTCACTTTCCAAGCCTTGAGAAAACGCGGACTTTTCTAGCATTGCTCCTTATACTCCTAGGTCCTGTTTAAGTAAGTGAAAAAGTTTCCAAAACACAGTAATAGGCAGGGGGTACTAAGGAGAAGTTATAGAAGTCTGTCTTATACTACAAGGTTTAATTCAGACAACAGATCTTAGGATGAACCAAATGGTAAGTGTGGTCTAAAGCATAAGCCTGATTCCGACCCAGTGAATTCATCAGGTAATAATCAGCAAATAAGTTTTATTTCAATGCAAACCCCAAACCAATGGAATACACAAGCATACATGCACGTACATGCTCATACAATCAAAATAGTTGGCAAACAAAGCCAAACTGCAAGGACTCAATGTTCATA
Organism: Desmodus rotundus; assembly: GCF_022682495.2. NCBI lineage: Eukaryota > Metazoa > Chordata > Mammalia > Chiroptera > Phyllostomidae > Desmodus > Desmodus rotundus. The sequence goes on along the minus strand of NW_026527457.1, from coordinate 6,183 downwards.
AAAAGTAGTTAGACCTAACTGAGACAATACTGCCGGAGTAACAGAGCCCACACAAATCAATTAACTTTCAAGACCTGTTATGTGTGAAAGACAGTTGTTAGACTACATAATTCCCAGGGCTCCTCCTAGTGATGATGTGGTGTGGGTCTTTTAGAGGAAACCAGAAGTTGGGACGTCAGGTAACGATCAGAAGAGAGGATTTTTTCCATTATTGAAATACACCACCATGTCCTTAGCACCATGATTTACAATAGCCCAGTCCTGGAGGCTACCTAGGTGCCCATCAGCCAATGAGTGTATCCAAAAGCTATAGTATATTTACACAATGGAACTCAGCGCAGAAGGGAGAAAGAAGGAGCTCATACACTTTGCCATGGTATGGATAGAACTGGACAGCATTATGCTAAGTGAAATAAGCCAGGCTGTGAGGGAGAAATGCCAAGTGATCTCACCTTTAAGTACAACATAATCAAGTGAGGAAAAAAGGAACCAAAATAAAAACGGAGACATTCACATTAAGAACAATGTAGCAATAGTGAGAGGGGAGGAGGGTGCGGATGGTGGGGAGAGTGGTCTATAGGAGCTACTATAAAATACACAAGAAGAAAATCAAGGAGGAGGGTTGAGGTGGGTTAGGGATGTGGGACTCCCTAGCCTGAGGTGGAGAGACGGGGAGAAAATGCAGTCAATTTTCACTGAATAAACATAAAATTAAATAAATATATATTAAAAATTCAACCTAATAGAAGATTTTTATGAAAATCATGTTTTATGCCTAAAAAATAAAAATTAAGATTTGAAGTTAAAATAAAGAAAAAACTGACTTTGATGAGAGCATAGAGTTAGGGGTAGAAAGAGTGGAAACCAGTGAGGAAGACAGAAAACCGTCATAGAAGAAAAATAACCAGGGGTACTGTGTCCTCGCTGCCTAAGGTTTCCTGTATCAGTAAGGTCATTCCCATTCATCTTCCTGTACTACCCTTACCTCCCCCGGTCTATTTTGTGCCTATCATTAATGTTTCTTATTCCATGTACCTTTTCCCCCCTTGTCGGTCCACCCGCTCCCGCTAATAACCCTCCATATTACCTCCGTTTCTGCAATTCTGTTCCTGTTCGAATTGTCTGCGTAGTGTGGTTTTATTTTTGCCTTTAAGGTTAGGTCCTCTTTAGATGTGAATTTGCTGCCCTTTTATTCACATTTTTTACCTTCTTTTTTCTTAGGGAAGTTTCTGTAGCTTTTCATATAATAAGGGCTTGGTGATGATGAACTCCTTTAACTTGAGCTTGTCTGGGCAACAGTTTATTTGCCCTAGCGTTCTAAAGGACAGCTTTGCTGGATAGAACAATCTTGGATGGAGGTCCTTGCATTTCATGACTTGGGATACTTCTTTCCAGCCCTTTCTTGCGTGCAATGGTTCTGTGGAGAAATCAGCTGACAGTCTTTTGGGGATTCCTTTGCATGTAACTGTCTCCTTACGTCTTGCAGCTTCTCAGATTCTCTCCTTATCTTTCATCTTGGGTAATGCAATTGTGATTTCTCCTGGTTGTTTCTATTTCGGTACAACTGTCTGGGACTCTCTGGGCTTCCTGGGCTTCCTGCAAGGCTCTTCCTAGTGCCACATTGGGGAAGTTCTCCATCATTCGTTTTTCCAAGAATTTTTCAATATATTGTTCTTCTTTCTTTCCTTCGGCCACCGCTAGGATTCTAATGTTGCAACATTTAAGATTTTCCTGGACGTTCCTAAGCCTCTCCTCATTGTGTTGAATAGTTGTTTCTTCATTCTGTTCTGCTTGAAGGAGTATTTCTTCTTTGTGCTCCAAACTTGTTCATCTGAGTCCCGCTGTCCTTCCCATCAGTGTTGGTTCCCTGAACATTTTTCCTCTATTTCTCTTTTCCTATCCTGCATTTCTTCCTCTATTTTGTGACCCTACTCAGCCAATTCTGTGAGCATGCCGATGACCAGCGTTTTGAACTGTGACTCTGATAGGTTGGCTAACCCTTAATCACTTAGCTCTATTTTTCCAGGAGCTTTGATCTCTTCCTTCATTTGGGCCATTTTTATATTTGTTTCAGAGTGCCTCTTATGTGGAAATGGGGAGAGGCTTACTGGTTCACCAGGGAAACCCGCGTTGCTGTCCTGTGAGCTGTGTGTTGTGGCGGGTCTGAGAGGGAACAATGGTGCTTACCCAGATCTCTGGTGACTTTCAGTCATTTGCCCTGCTATCCACGAGCAAACCAATCTCTTCTGGTGATGATTGCAAGGTCAGTACTTGGTGTATAAGTTGTAGGACTCCGTGGGTCTCTGCGGGAAGTCTTCTGTGAGGATGAGAGTTCTTTCCACCGAGAAAACCCTCACAGGTGTTTTCAGTTACATGTTTGAGGCTTTATTTGCGTGCCCTGGCACCTTTTCTCCCACGGTCTGTTTCCCTTCCCACATCGTTGCTCTTGGTTTATTTGCAAGCGAATGTGAGTCCACGGGCTCTGCATATGCCACCTTGCGGACACCAAACTTCAGCCGCTGCCTTGCAGCAAGTCCTCTCCAGTCATACTTCCCACTTCTACTCATCCTTCAGGTATGATTGAATGTTTCTTTTGAACTCCTTGTTGTTGGACTTCCCTACACTTCCATATTCGGGCTGTTGTGGTTCCTTGTTCTTGTTAAATTTGTTCTTGTCCTTGTTCTGGTTGTGAGGAGAAGAAGTGCATCTACCTAGGCCTGTGTCATGGCCAGAGGTGACTGGAGTGTCTTTCAAACAGGACTGAAATTTCTTCAGAGAGGAAATATTTATTATTACTTCTGTACAGTCTAGCATTTTTGGGTGGATACTTATAGTTTTAAAAGAGCATGTTCTTGTTGAGACTTCAGGACCATTTCTTGGGGGAACTATGCTTTATTTTATTTTACAAATCAGTAACTCGGGATTCTAAGAGATACAAACTATTCAAAGCTGAATACTAGACAGTGATAAAGCCAGTCCTGAGTGCCTCCAAAGTCCCTATTCTTCTTCACCACAGTGTAGATGTCAGAGACGTGTGGTTCTCACAGGTGTGGCTCAGTTGGCTGGGCCTCACACTAGAAAGTAAGACGTTTCAGGTTTGATTCCCATAGAGCACATTCCTGGGTTGCTCGTTTGGTGCCCACGTGGGATGGGAATGAGGGGCAAGTGATAGATGTTTCTCTTTCATATGGATGTTTCTATCTCTAAAGAAACCAAAATGTTTTTTAAAAAAGGATTTGTAATATTATTAATATGTTTGGAGGGAGATATAAAGGAAAAGTGTATTATTGTATTCAATATTTTATAAACAGTGAACCCTCTATGGTTTTTTTTTTTTTCCTGTTAAGTGACCCTAGATAAGTGGTTTCCAAGTATGGAAGACAGGGGCTTTCAATCAGTTCTCTGTATCCTCTCATTATATGACACCGCGCCTACTCTGGTTTCTACTCTCTGTCAGAAGTGACCAACAGTAGCCTCGAGAGTCTCTCTGAAAGAAGGAAAGAGATGGTTACACACAAGAATGGACATACCAGTTGGAAGTGCAGCAATGGGAATTGCAGATTTGGCGCGTTACTACATGACCCTGAAATGATGCTTAGATCATAAAGAGCAGCCTGTCCTTTTCTTACCAATTCAAGAAATTGCATGACATTAAATTATCATACGTAAGCCAAGGGCCTCAGATGTTTTAAAAAGTCTCTCATTTTCACGAAATCCTTCGATTGAAGCATTATCTTGATGTTGCCACGTGAAATACACATATAGAAGCAGTATTGTGATGCTGCGTGACAAGTCAATTGAACTATGTGATAGTCTTCATAGCTTTACAAGAATGAAGACCCTGTCATGATTTGTTTGCTATCGTACGAGCCACAGAATTTATTGTCAAGAACTTGTCAGTGGAAAAGAAAAATGTACACTTTCTAGCACTGACATTTACTGGGAATAAATCTAACATGGGCTGAATGAGCACAACTCGGATGACACACATAACACTTACCACTGCCGTACTGTAACCATTATTGTGATGATAAGGTCTTAGATATCCCACAGAATTGGTGAAATATAGGATCAGTCCCACAGGGTATTGACTGTTTTGCTTACTCCTAGGGTGCAATAAATTGCATGGCTGTGTGTTGGTGTAATGGGAGAAAGGAAAGCAGTACATAGAAATATCTTTCTTCTAATTTCCCTAGATATTTCTCCTCACAGGTAAGTTTATATTTCATTGAATGTCTATATATGTGTTAGTCCAGAGCAAGTTATTTCTTAGTGACATGTGATTTTCAAGCACTCTTTATTGTTTTATAATGAATAATAAATGGAAATATTAAATAGGACTGCAGAAGAACAAAGTTATTTTCTACTGATGTTTTCTCATTTTCTCTTATTGCTTCCTTTAAAACTACACATTTCCAAAATGTGAAAAATATATCCAGTCAAGACATAGTGTAAACAAACGTTTTTCTGAATGTTTTCTATACAGATAGTCCATGAAATTCTTTTCAAAACACCATAAATTTATTTTTGAAAGAATGTATGTGTAGACCTAAGTAAGGATTATATACTTGTGTGTATATATCACTCATCAAGGTCTCCAATAGAGAGCATTATGTGATTAAATTCTATTTGGGTTACCTGGTAGCTAAGATTTGAATTATAGTTTTGTCAATGCTTAAGACTACAAGAAACTGGTCTATCCTTTCTGGTGCAATACCGTTAAAGTTCATGAAAGCATTAAGTAGCGTGTCATTATAATAAAGGGAAGGTTAAACTTTTTCTCCCAGTTGGACTCACAGAATAGTTCCCAGCAGCCATAGCTGCTTCTGACAATTGCTTCTCTCACTACCCTGGATGATGTGTATCTACATATGCATCTCATTCACTAAAGTAGAAGTGACAGGCTTTCTTCAAAGTTCTTGGATTCCATGAACTGGCCTCCACGATGACCTGAGTGAAGTGAACCATTATCCAAATGACTGTGGACGTGTTACCTGAATGAAACTAATTTTCAGTGATGGTCCAGTAACAGTGTGGACACCTTCCTAGCAAGAATTTCTTGGATTACTTAAGAGCCTGACATAGGGTAGGGAGGCAGGACACAATGTGTTCTTCCTGTGGATAGAGTTCTTTGGTAGATTCAGTGAGGAGGGAAGGGAACACTCCCAAGTATTGGCCAAGTTGTTTTGAAGGGACTAGTTTTTTAAATGGACATTTGGAGTGTTCTTTCTCCTACTACAGCCATTCACACCTTTCCCCCTTTCCACTACTGCTCCCAACTCCAGCCCCCCTTCCCTCTGCCCTTCTCCACACTCTTATCTGTGTCCAAGGATCCCGAATAGGTGTTTTTCCACCACTCCCTTCACCTTCTTCTTCCATTCCCCCAGCCCCTTCCCATCCGACAGCCCTCATTCTGTTTCGGTTATAATTCATCCATTTATACTTTCTTTGTTATTTTATAGTATTCATTGAATTCCACATATGCCAATCTTATAGTCTTTAATGCACTTTCCAAGTGGTAGATATAGTTTCAAAATACAGGGATTAGTGAGGATGTCTAGGGAAACATAATTAGACACATTATGATTCAAAACATAATTCATGTAGTAAGAGTGTCCTTCCTTGAACCTTTAATTCCACACAGCAGACTTGTTCCATTATGCTGTCAGCACTGATCCTATAAAATTAGCAAAAAAAAAAAAGTCCTAAATGGTATTTCTCCCTCACAGCCTGGCTTATTTCCCTTCGCAAATTGCTCTCTACTTCCATCCATGCCATTGCAAATAGTATCAGCTCCTGAATTCTCTCTGATGTGTAGCATTCCATTGTGTAAATGTACCATAGTTTTGGATCAACTTATTACCACTGGCACTGATGTTGCTTCTAGTACTTGGCTATTATAAATTGTACTGCTGTGAACATGGAGGTGCACAGGTTCTCACTTTTAACTGGAATATAACAAGAAAAGAAAAAGCAAAGAAAATATAACCGGTGACATTGAAATTGAAAACATGGTAACAATAGCCACAGGTAAGTGGAGTGGAGATAGTGGGGGAAGAGTGGTCTATAGGAGCTACTGTACAGGACACAAGGACAAAATCAAAGGGGATGTTAGGGTGGGGGGAGGGAGGTTGGACTTGCCTGGGGAGGGAGGGATTGGGAGAAAATCCAGCCAATTGTAGT